>NC_083760.1:72967589-73000089 GCF_963514075.1 Conger conger
AGAAAGGGGGGGAAGGGGTCATAATAATAATAATAATAATAATAATAATTATTATTATAATAATAATAATAGCCACAAGTCGTAAAGCAGGTCCACCATACTCTTCACAACTTCAGTTAAATGTTATACCTCAGCACGTCATATAGGGGGCAGCTTCAATCCAATTATTTTGTAACAAATTGCTTTCAATCACACGTAGATGTAAAATGTATGTTGCCCAAATGTTCCGGGAAAATTGCACTCGCATGTATAGCAGCAGTAGTAGGTTATTAAAGTAGTAGTAGTAGTAGTAGGCTAGTCGTAGTAGCAATTAAATAATCAAATTATGTTAATCTCAAATAGGCCTATTTATTAAGCACAATTAACTAGCATAGCCTAAAAGGCACAGATTTACACTCTTACGAGATATTTCAGGAAGGTGAAGCTCCACGCACAAACTTATCAATATAGGAAACAAAATGTGATTGTTTCTTTTACACACTAAATGCGGTAAAAGGGAAAAAGGCAAACTGAGCTCCTGTGGTATGTTTAAAAACGTAGCAGCAAGAAGAACAGGTTCTTTATCACTGTCCTCAGCTGAAGGCTCTCATCTGCAGTAGGCCCTTTTTCTTGGCCACCAATAGTGGTATGAAAAGCTTTGAAGCATCAGCGTATGGCATTCATACAAAACGCATCAGGGAAAGCGACGAAACCCACTCAAACCACAGTGCAAGATAACCATCCATACAAAAACACACAGTACGACGCAAAATGACTCGTGGTCAGTTATAATATCGTTCAACACTAGATATGGTTCAGCAACATGGGTTTAATTATTTGTTTAATGTGGCATTCGAATCTGCATAATATCGTTCTCTTACACTTCATAACCGTCCAACGTTATGCCTATACAATCAAATAAGGTTAACTGCCCTGTAACTCAACATCCACCCTTTGTCAAGATAAAATCATCAAAAGCAAAGCAAATTAATTATTTGGATATTTAATTTGACGCCGGACAGCCTAGTCACACAGAGAGTGACTAGGCTGCAAAATTTCCATCACAATTGCAGAAACAGATAATTAAACTGAATAAAGTGGAATAACCTTTTCTTAAATTATTTTCTTAAACATAGTAGCCAAATGTTTAATCACATCTGCTCTTAAATGAATCCAAAAAGAGTTTGTGGGCATGGGGTAGTATTATGCCTGATATCCCATTTCTTCCCATTCCTGAAATAGAATCCCAGAGTATCTTCTACTACCTTTACATTGTATGGTCGTGTGTTCACCTATATTAATATTGAACAATGGAAAGAAGGCACAATGACGATGAGCGCTCACCTGTATACCACATATAGTAATACTAGGCTATACTACAGTACAATAAATATTTTGTTCAGCAATAATAATAATAGTAAAACATTTTCGTTACGTGAGACATTTTCGTTACACGTTTTCCCACATTTTGGACATTCAAGGCAAGCAGTGTGGACCAAAATTAATAATAGCCTAAATGTTATAATTTACACTGAAAAACCAATGGTGAAACTTGCAATATTAGAATCACCAGGTGAATACTTTTTTGTCCTTACCGACATTTTGTTGGTCCAAAATTCCCCATTATGGTCGCTTGTCCTTCGTGATGAATTCTGAT
The DNA here is from genome assembly GCF_963514075.1 of Conger conger. Taxonomy (NCBI): domain Eukaryota; kingdom Metazoa; phylum Chordata; class Actinopteri; order Anguilliformes; family Congridae; genus Conger; species Conger conger. Next base: position 72,969,226 of record NC_083760.1, read on the forward strand.
GAGTAACCTGCGCAAAACTGCATAGGAACATCGCTACCCGACAGCTTTGTAAATAACTAACGCGTCTATCCAGTTGTCCAAATTTATTATAATTTTAGTTAACAGTCAGGCTCGTAATCAGTCTGCTTTAGACGCTTCTCCGCACAGTGCGTGCGCATTTTCCTTTCAGTCGCTCTCTACTTACTCGAATGCTAGAGAACAAATGCGCATCGTCTCTTAGGCAGTGAGCTTCTTCCAAGTAGTTCAGTACCATTGTGGGAAAAATCCAGGAACGAGGGAAGAATTCTGAAACTCGCAGAAGTTATTTCCCGAGCAGGCGTTACGGAAGATACAGCCCTTTTCTACGGGTACAGAATATCATTATCTTAAAGATGTAAATTCACTGTAGCAGACCAATTGGGACATAGAGACAGTGCAAACAGAAGATGGCAAGGTGCGTCCCGTTTTGATGTTATCATTGCATCTAATGTACCTAAAGTGACAGACCTTCTCCAAATAATCCCTGTTTGTCGTCGAAGAATCATGTTATTACGCAGTATGTGGAGATATTTGATTGCTTGACACATTTTTGGTGTAGACATTTATTAAAATAATACCCGCGGCTTCAAAACCAAGTGCAAGGCGTGAGTATATATGATACAACATTTCTTTGCTTGCTAATAAAGTAATACCCTAACCCTACAGGGGAGGAGCATAATGCCTGGTTAAAACAAAAAGATGAGGAAAACAATATAGATGATGGGGAAATGATAATCTGATAATTTATTGGATAGATTCAAAGGACTGACTGTAGAGGAGTTGGGGGATGAATTACACTCGGCTATTAATTGGATGTCCTTTGTAGATTTCTTAAGGCGCCACAAAAAAGAGCACCCGAAGAGTGTATTGAGATGGTGGAAGGCACTTACTGCTGGCTTGTGTGATGTCAAAGTTTGGAGAGAGTCCAAAGAGAGATTATGAAAGGGAGACAAATAACAGTGATTAATAGGCTCATTAAAAAAGTTGCATAAGAGCTAGTGTTTTCCCATTCGTACTTCTGTACAAGTTTCAGGATCTATAAGGAGTGAGCTTTTAGACGTTAGGAAGCAGAAAGAAAGAAAGAAAGAAAGAAAAAGAAGAAAGAAGAAATCCTCTTAGGATTTTGCTGTTGAAGATATCTAAGGGCTGTTGAGGAGAGAGCAACGCAGGACAACTATAATCAAGCTGGAGTGGCGCGCTCCCTCTGCGCACCACTCCAGGATATGGATATGGAGAACAGAGTGACGTACGCAGTGCGGACTCAGCCCAAGAGTTGTGGCAACAGGACTGATGTCGAAAGAGCAACTCAGAACAACTATAATCAAGCTTGAGTGGTAATTATAATCTATATATACTTGTAGAAGTAGGAAAAGTAGCACATAGAAGTTCAACGTTATAAGGTTCCTTTCATTTTTATGTCTTTTATTTTTCAGTAAGATACTATATAAGGTAGAAAAAATGTAGAAAAGTTTTAGAGTGTTGATGCAAATACTATTCTAGGAATAGTTTCTTTTAACTTCCAGAAGGGGGAGCTATAGGATAAGGTAAAGGCCTAAGAGGATGGATATTTGAGGGGTGTACCTTGAATTTAACATCTGGTGGAAAGGTGAATTAGAAAGAGCTAAAGCGGTTATATGAACCTTGTATGTGATTAGCAAACTGAAAGATGATATTTAACCTGTCAGCTGTATAACTCTATTCTTTTGATTCTTTTGATTATAATAAAGTCTATCTGACTATAATCATATGTGAGAGTTCTTTTAGAGGAATACAGTGAATACAGGAAATCGTATACCAGATTTGCATCACACCCTTCACTTCGAGACTGGGCTGGAAGTTCAGTAGAACTTACCAGGGCTCCAGGACGTTCAGAGTACTTAAAGGAAAACAGAGTTCGGCCTAAGACACCTCCTCGTGGGGTACTGCTCGTGGGAACGTGAGGTCTGAGCTCGGCAAGGGGTCCGTGGCTCACGACAATACATGAATCATTGCATGACATATTGCATATATGACATATTAATTTAAAGGGTACAATTAGTTACCCTTGTTTTTTATCTCCTTTAATATAACCTAATGTTGACCGTAATCCAAACCAGCAAGAGTGTTTGAATGAGAGGAATACTGTTATTTATTATAGACTGGGAAGGGGAATGGAAGGAGATTTCTAATTATCCAGGTGGCATTCAGTTGATAAATTAAAGCATAATACATGCAGAAGTGGCCTCCTGTCCTGTTATTGACACAATTCAAAGGATCAATTCCAGCTCTTACCTAATTACAACCAATTGGCATATATTTTAAAATTTACAACGCAACAATATTTTAAAATATTTTTATCAATTTCCAAAAAACCTAAATACATCACCGGTATAAGCTTTAAAGTTCTTTGTAGTTATTTGAAACTGAGAATTATAGGGCTAGCACAACTTTGTCTTGTTTGTGCAGGATAAATTTCAAATGGAACAGACCACAGTAAATTTGCTGAAGCAAAATCATAGTGAAAAGCAATGGCGAAAGCTAAGATGAAAAACATGCTAACCATGTTGTGTGTGTGTGTGTGTGTGTGTGTGTGTTATTCCATATCAGCAGTTGCATAGGGTCCCTATTTACTGTAGTTTGCATCTTGACTCCCTTGGAGACCATGGCCAGTCCACTGGAAAAGGTTGTGGCCCAGAAAAAGGAGGCCATTGAGGCTGTGATGGAGATGTTTGAGCGGGGAGCGGAGGTACTGGCCAGTGCAGTCGGGGAGTTATTCCCCTTGTGTGAGGCAGCCGCCCCGGTCCTGCGGCTGGCCCTGGACAATGTGCACAGCAAGGAGGTCTTCTACGTCAAAGAGCAGTTTCTGGTTGTGCGAAACAAGCTGGATATCATCTCCACCCAGTTGGAGAACATAGATAATGAGATCAAGAAGGGAAGGTTGGATGCCCAGTACTTCTCTGTGGAGGAGAACCTCCGGAACCAGTTCCGCAAGTATATGGACATCCTGGATGCCAAGCCACAGTTCCGGGAGGTCAAGACCAGACTGTTCCTGGAGCACTTTGGCAAAACAGGAGGGGACAAGAACCTCCATGTGCTCTATGATGCTGTGATGGGGAGCAACACTTTTGGGCAGTCCATTCTGGAGGTGGTGGTGAGATATGAGGCCAGGAACAGGAGAATCCTGGAGGACTTCTGTGTTCGGATGAAAGAGTTCTTCTGCCTGGGACTCATCTCTCTGCTGGGCCACTGTGCACTGACACAAGGGGAGGAGCGAGAGCAGGCAATGATTGAGGACTGGAATCAGAAGATCCAGGAAGTGGAGACCAGGATGAAGATCACTATTGAGGAGTGTGTGACAGCCTTCCCTGAGCAGGCTTGTCTGGACATACTGCAGCTGGTCCAGGAGAAGGGGGAGAAGGGCAACCAGGACACAGCTGAGGCACTGCAACAATTTCTAACCAGGAAGTACGACTGGGTGAGCTGGTCAATTCGTGTGATCAATCATTCTGGCAGCAGCTACAGGAACTGGCGTGCCGGGGACAACTTCCAGTATGTGGTGGGGCAGAACTGGTTCGATGTGCTGCAGGTGAATGACACCAACGTGGTTGTGCCCTATAGCTGTAGCCCCCAGCCAGTGCTCAAGGACTGTATCCAGCAGCTGATGGAGGGCCTGGTGAAGAAGGATAATGTCCAGTGGTGGAGGCCCTGCAGCAGCAGCTGCCTGGGTTTGTGGCGCATGCAGTCAGCCGCCACAAGGAGAGCTGTGCAGCCTGGAGCTTCCCAGAGGACTGCCATTACTGGGAGAGGCACAAGAACGTGGCACTATGCGTGCACTCTGAGTGAGCTGCTACTGTTACACACAGCGCTGTCATCATCCAGTTAATCAGGGCCTACCTTAAACTGGTGGATTTTCAATATTTGCTTAATGTACTCCCCGTTAGACTGCCCTCAAGAGTAAGGTGAAGGTTTGCTGTACATATTTACAGTACTGTGCAAAAGTCTTAGGCACCTGTATAACATCCTGTACAGATAAGATTGTTTCTAAAATAATTATATGAAAGGTCCTAAATAAACATACTATACATTTTACATTACATTTTAGTAATTTGGCAGAATAGTTAAACTGAATCAAATCAATATTTTTTGTGACCACCCTTCAGCATTAAAACTGCATCACTTCTCTGAGATAGCCAACACTGTCCTGCAGTTCTATAAGACAATCATCTGGGAGGTTATTCCAAGCATGATGGAGAACTTAGCACAGTTCTTCTGCAGACTTTGGTTGGCTCCTTGCTTCCGATCTCAGACAGCCTTTATCAAGTTTTTATGTAAAAAGTAGTCAATTGCTTACAGTAATATGTTCATTCATTCATTCCTTATCCTAACCCGCTTATCCTGAACAGGGTCGCAGGGGGGCTTGAGCCTATCCCAGCATACATAGGGGTGAAAGGCAGGAATACACCCTGGACAGGTCGCCAGTCCATCACAGGGCACACACACCATTCACTCACACACTCATACACTCATACACTCATACCTACACGCAATTTCGACTCTCCAATCAGTCTAACCTGCATGTCTTTGGACTGTGGGAGGAAACAGAATTCCCCGATGGAAACCCACGCAGACACAGGGAGAACATGCAAACTCTGCACAGAGAGGCCCCAGCCAACGGGGATTCGAACCCAGGACCTCCTTGCTGTGAGGCGGCAATGCTACCTACTGCACCATCCGTGCCACCCAGTAATATGTTACTTTAATACAAAAATATCACTGTCAAATTTTATCTTTTGGAAAATGAATATTTAGAAATCTCAAATGTGTTCTTTTATACTAACACACACAAAAAAATGAACATATATATCATAAAGTGTAGGGTGCCTAAGACTTCTGCACAGTACTGTATATAAACATAAAACATACATATATTCAGGTCAAAGGTAATATGTGCCCCAATGAACAAGTCTTAAATGACCAGGCAGACCCCCCGGCCTTGAAAAGGGATTTATTAAATGGCAACTTACAAACATGGGTAGGGACAAGGTCAGTTGTGAGTCCTTAGGAGGCACAGGAAGGCCAGCATGTCTCCCTGTTTGGATGTAGAGATAAATGAATACAGATTCATTGCATGATTTATATTGCTATAAAGGTCTGTAAGTGAGAAAAAAAGATGAATTGCTCCACACGCGCCCTTAGTTTTCCAGGACCAAGGTGGGCTTGCCCTACTGTTTACAATATCCACGAGTCTTGGAAGCAGTATACTTCACATATTTAACCAGGGTCCAGTAATAGATAATAATAGGTAAATGAGATGTTGATTTCAGTTTGCTTATTGTCTAATTGATGCTGTTTTCCTTTATAATATAAAAACAGGGTCGTTTTATAGTCTGTGCATGTCCATTATCACTCTAACTTACTCTGTGCTGACATTATGTAAACCTACGCACATGCATGTTCCAGCTTAGTGTATTCGTGAAAAATCATGAGTGAAAATTTTAGAATAATTTATTAAGGGAATGTTTACATAAGTACCAAATGGTAATTAATTATTGCAATTACGTAATTAGCAGTATTTAACATTAAAAAAAAAAGTATTGTCAGATGTTCATTACTGTTTACTTTTTATTTTTTGTAAAAGCCTATCTGCAATGTAAGGAAAACATTTTTTCAAGCCATGGTTGACATTGAACCATCGACCAGAAGAAGTGAAAAAATGGCCATATATCATATTTCCTTCCTCAGTCCAGAATATCGTAATTCATATCTGCATTTAGGTCAGCATTTTTTAAGTGGGTGCCCTTTTTCAACAGCAAGAAAAATGACTGTGTCAGGGCTTTCACCAGCACTGTATACTATAGAGTACCCTATATCGTGCTGCGTGCCTATTTAATCCTCCGTGTTTATTTTGTCTTTGCTCTTGTCGGTGAAATTCTTTATTTGTTTGACTCTTTTGAACTGTATCTGTCATGTCAATCTTGAAAATGACATTGTTTCATTGGTGCATCTGACATCAGGATTTTTGTGCAGGCCAGTGATCACATATGGGCCAAATGTTTTGGATCCAAACAGTAACTACTCCAGTTCTTTCGCACCATTCTGTAACTGTAGATCCAGTGGCAACATATCCAGCTTATAATCAGTATTTTTTTGCCACCTACAACATGCTATGCATAGCAGCTATTGATTTTCTGTAGTATTGAGAGTATTTTGATGAGGTAGCATTAGTGACTGTACATCATTTTTTCACTGAGATAAGAAATTGCATCTGGTGCATTAATTTAGCATACTAGCCTACCATACTGTGTTACACACATCATCTAGGCCTACTATTTCTTGCCATGAATGTTTAGGTAAGCAATTGCGATAGAAGAAAAACCACAGCATTTAATAAAAGGCAATTCCATTTTCTGCAGCTAAGCGGGTGTCTGAAAGAACTGCACACTTACCATGTTGCTAAATAATATATTGTGAAGGCAGCCATGCAATTGTTAACACTGCAAGATATTTTTGGCTTCTTCAGCTCTAAAGCAAGTATTTCAAAGACAGGTGTGAGAAAAACACAACCGCTGTCACCCTTCATTTAAAGGGGAAGGAGGCTCCACTTTAAAGGGCTGGTATTTTAACTTTCCTCAACATTTAAGCTAACATATGGTAGGAATTGGTAGGGATGTCTGTCTTTCAGAGGGAAAGGGATACATAATTCTGCCATGCAATAAGCCAAAATAATTTTGCGTAGATCCGGACTAGTTAAGAATATATTGTTAAATTATATTTTTAATTCCCTTGCAACCATTTTCCAAACTGGCATGCTAATGGGTTTTCTGTTCATAATTCTTATGAATTCCTAATTCTGCTCCTTTGTTATGAAGGGAACAGTGACTGAATGATTCAGTCACATATAATATGTGCAGGACTATTAGCAGAACTATTGGGTATGTGGAATTTAAGGACTTACGACTCTGTAACCATTTGTATATCTTGTATGTTTTTTGCAGCTCTAAAAACCAAGCAAGTGTCTGTTGAGGTAAGTGTACTGTAAACACTTACCTCAACAGAGTCTAGCCTGCTAATTTTGTTGAGTTGCTAAACTACACACCCCTATGGTGCCTGCCACCCTTCACAGTGATCTCAGAACATTTCCACAGTCCGTGCTTAATCATGACTAGTGCCAGTGGTTGTCATGGAGCTGATTATGGAGTTTATTATACAGTGTCTATCATTTACAGCCCACAGTGACCAGATATCTGCACCAACGGAAACCTCAATTTTCATTAGTGGTTCTGTGGCTGCTCCCCACATGCCGCCTATTGATCCACTAAACACTTATCCCTAATGAAGGTTTCATTGGCTTTTTGTTAATCTGGGCTGTCACTCAGTTTGAGGTGCTGATTCTATTGGTCAGCTACATGATTCAGTAAGAACTTGCTTTGTGGTAAGGGCATAAAACCTTTTGTTTTCTTTTTTTTCTGTGAACTTGCTTGAGGAAGGGAAAATGGCACCAGTCTGATTTTGAAGACAGATGGCGCCATAAACAAAGAGATCAACTAACCAATTGATTCTGCTGATTCACTCACAATGAGACAGAATGAAATCCTTCATTTAACCTGTCAATATGACGAAAATAACGCTTTTGAAATGTAATAAGAATGATATGTTTTCATTATACTGTAGGTGTTGTCTCAATGTAATAGATATTCATATTTTTATCCACCTTAAATATTGCAATAGATATCCAAAATCATAATCAAACATCATTGAGAAGCATTGTAAGCATACGCCTGATTGCAGAAGTGAATGTGCTTGGGAAGATGAGAGGCTTAGCAGAGCAGCCAGAGAATGTCACAGTATTGATCTTTTCATTCTTTGATTACTGCTGTCCTCAGGAGGGTGGGATAAATGAGTGATCTTTCTGTGGGGATCGATATTTCAGTTGAGCTTCACTGAACAATAAGGAAATTGAAAGTTGTGGGTGGACCTGGGAAGGAGCAGAATCCACGATGCCATGAAGGAAAGAGAAACTGGAGATGGCAGTGCAGATCTAATCAGTGATGAAGACGGCAGCTTTGGGGTGTCAGCCGTTATTAGCTGCTTAATAATCCTGTGTCAAGCTTCATGAAGTGGATTTGAAGGGCTGAAATAAAACAGAGTGTTCCACTGTTAAAGGCTGGAAAACAACCTGCAATATCAATATTTAATAAAGAATTGACAGACTTGATGGAGGCCAGCTTTAGAGTGCCCTGGAGGCTAACAATCAATCGCAGGATGGCTCTGCCTGTTTGCTTCTGCCCATCGGGAGCTGAGGGTAATGCTATTCTATATCTGTCCGTCCAAGTGGACCATTGACCAGTCTGCCCCTCTTTAAATAGCCTAATCTGATAAAAAGCACTAAAACATATGTTCACTGACACAAAAGCAAGCGCAGGTACAAAAGCCTTCTGGAGTATTAAAGGTCACTTCTCAAAGTTAGTCCTTAATGGTCATGGCAGACATTGACACACACACACGCTAGTTCAGTAGCCTGAGCAGTGACCTCACCAGTATGCAGTATCCCCCCCATATTGCATTACGTCAGTCTGTCAGTGAAGACTCATCCAATCCATCCCATGTTCATATCCAGACTGTCAGTTCCCACAACCCTCCTATAAGGGTGGTGACACTAAGTGCTTTGTTACTGATCAGAAGAGGGCTTGTTGCCTTATCTGTTTTCCTCATTTCCCCTAAGATGTAGATGTATAAATAAGAAGAGGTACACAGGACAGGATGTAGAAAATAACATTGATGATGGAAAAAAAGAAAACACTTGGCTTCCATTGCAGATGTTGATGCATGCTTGCTCTATTCAGTATTCTGTAACTACATACAGAATGTGTTACAACAGCATTACCACATCAATTAAATTTTGTATTGAATCCTACAATTAATTACAGCAGAGCTGCAGATGTGAAGACTACTGTCTGTTCTGGCTCCACGGTGGTGGAACGAACTCCCCGTTGAGGTCAGAACTATAGAATCTCTCCCCACCTTCAAGCGCAAGCTGAAGACGCACCTCTTCAAGCAGCACCTCTCCCCATCCCTCCCTACCTCCATGTGAACCTTAATTGTTGTCTCTGTGACTTGCTTTGTGTATCGGTATTTTTAGTTGGCTAGGTAAGCAGTGTTTGGATAGGTAACTTTGGTGACTTTTGCTCTGTTTGTTTGTTTGTTTGTTCAAAAAAAAAAAAAAAAAAAGGCCCTTGTCCTTATCTTTGTTGTACAGGTAGCAGTTGAAATTGTACTTCCCTCTAGGGTCTTTCAGCGAACTTATCCCTGGTTATGGGTATGCACTTTGTTGTACGTCGCTCTGGATAAGAGCGTCTGCCAAATGCCAATAATGTAATGTAATGTAATGAGTAAGTGGTCATTTTCTGCTCGGGGCACAGAGACAGGATTACTAAACCCACATACACACACACCAACCCCCCCATCCTCAAGGAAGGAGAGAGCCTGACTAAGCAGACATAGCCTAACAGCCGGAAACCAGGCTTTTAGAGACAAGAGGCTTTTTACAAAAAAACTATAAATAGTGCTAGAGAATAGAACAAGATATACTCCGACACAGTGAATCAATTAACATTTAAGCATGTTTGCTTGTTTAAACTGAGGGCACAGAAACAGTTAAAGGTGACTTTGTTTGCGATTGATAATCAGCTCTGCCTCTGTATAAGCGGCCTGCCCCTTATCTATTTCCTCTAATCTGCTCTGGAGATTGTATTGATCCAATGAGCATGACAGATGGAGTCGGGAGATCTGTCCCCATTGAGGCTGAGTTAAGCCAGTATCTCAGCGGAGGGCAATGCCCTGATGTGCATACAGATCAGTACAGATCATTAGTCTTCTACTCCCTCTATCAAATATCATTGCTCAGTCAAAACTGTACTGTGATTAACAGTAGCTATAGACAGGGGAACAGGCCTTTTCTACGGCTATGGGACCAGGATACTGTACAAAAATATGCTTTTTTTAAAAGATTTTAATGATAGTATGTTTAGTTTGTATTCAGTTGGTAAGACCATTTTGGCTTTGAGTCATTGCCCTTATGAGAACCTATTCTGCTTTTATGGACCCAATAATCATCCATCTCTATCACATTATTTGATGTACGTGTCAAATTAGTGCTGTAAATGTATTTTATGTTTCCTGGCAATCAACACAAAGTAAAATAGCTGTTACAGGACAGATGTACTGGATATTTGGTATCTCAAAACAAGCACCTTTCTTAACGACTATTGAACGTGGTTTAACATTTATTGCAGTACAATGCAAATATCAAAGCATACAGCCACACTGAAACTGAACTCCCAATGCCCCTCTTGCTGAGTGAACTCCTGGAACATTGAGGAGCTGTGCTCACGCATGCAAAATAAATTTGCTTAAAAGACTTAAAAGAATGGCAGAGTGCTAGCAGCAGGATTCTGATATCTAGGCGGGACATCCACAGGATTTCCGCAGCAAGCAGCAGGAAATGATGCTGTCGCTTCAAGGGTGAAAAAACCTGCCCAGGTCTCGTCCTTATCCACCCCCTGGGGCTGCTTCTCTGAATGGACCATCATCCAATCAGCACCCTCCCTCTTCAGCAGCACACAGAGCCCATACCATGACTCCACTCCAACACATACACTCAGTGAGCAATTTATTAGGTAGACCTGTACACCAGCTTGTTAATGCAAATATTTAATCAGCCAACCATGTGGCAGCAACTAAATGCATAAAAGCATGCAGACATGGTCAAGAGGTTCAGTTGCTGTTCAGACCAAATGACAGAATGGGGAGGAAATGTGATCAAAATCCTGGACTGATTGTTGGTGCCAGACAGGGTGGTTTGAGTATCTCAGAGACTGCTGATCTCCTATGATTTTCACACAGTATCTAGAGTTTGCAGAGAATGGTACGAAAAACAAAACCATCCACAGAGCAGCAGTTCTGTTGGCAGAAACACTCTCTGTGAGAGATCAGAGGAGAAGGGCCAGACTGGTCAAAGCTGACAGGAAGGTGACAGTAATGCAAATAACCATACATTACAACAGCGTTATGCAGAAGAGCATTTCTGAAAATGTATCAAACCTGTAAGTGGATAAGCTACAGCAATAGAAGGCCAATCAGTCTAAAAAATAAGTCTAATAAATACGTGGTCACTAAGTACCTGTAGTCTGTAGTGTTAACAGCGCTTTTATTCCATACTACCTTGCCTGCCTCTTTGCACAGATTGACACGGAAATAATAATAATAATCATAATAATAATATTGTGTATTATTGTTATAGACATAGTATCATTCCAAGTACCTAAGCCACCTAAAGCCACAGGAAAATATTGACCTTATGACAGCTGATAAAGGCCAGATAGGAATCAATTATTGAATTATTAAATATTGAATATTAAAGTAAAGCTAAAGCTGAGTGTACGTTTTTCTGCAAGCTTTACAATGACGCAACAGTCAGTTTACTGTTTGGAGCCTCTGGCAAGTTCTCACGTCTCTGCTCTGCCTGGCTTATCATAACAACTCCTCCATTTCAGCGGCTCAGCCCTTTCCGAGGAAAGCAGCCCAGCCCACACCACTTTTCCCATGGGAGCAACAGAGGACTGGGGAAGACAGGCGTTAAGTCATCCCTTCCCCAAAACCAAATTCTATATTGTAGCAATATTACCAATCCTGCCAATTTAAAGAGACAATTGATATCATGCTTATTCACACACACACACCCACACACACACAGAAACTGCCTGTCTGTCTACATGCGTAATAACCTGCTTTACATTGTAAGTATAAAAGGGCAACCATTTTGTAATAACAATGAAAAGCCAGGGATGTTTAATCTTTGCCTGCATGGGGTTGGAACCTTTCCTGCGTTTCATTTGCAGAAGTTCATTCAATTCACTGCCCAATAAGGCTGGCATGGCCTCATTTCAAATACACAAATACATAACTTGAAACGTTGTGTACTGAGGCCACTTTAGAGGTAATATACCATATACAGACATCTAAATACATATTATTCAGTCAACCAGTAATTAGTTATAAATAAATGACAAGGTCCTTTTAACCCTGCTGCAATGGTGTTTTCTCTGTCAGACATCTGGTTTTGTGGCCCAGGCCCAGAGTACTTTGTGTAAAAACTATTACTTATCACTTTATTTGGTATTTACTTGACTTATTTTTTAGACTTATTGGTCTGCTTCTGCTGCTGTAGCCTGTCTACTTACAGGTTTGACATGTAGTGTGTTCAGAGATGCTATTCTGCATATCACTGTTGTAATGTGTGGTTATTTGTGTTAATGTCACCGTCCTGTCAGCTTTGACCAGTCTGGCCCTACTCCTCTGATCTCTCTCATTAACAAGGCTTTTTGCCTGCAGAACTGCTGACTCTCTAGAGACTGTTGTGTTTCAAAGTCACTTAGATCACATTTATTCCCCATTCTGACATCTCGTCTGAAAAACAGCTGAACCTCTTGAACATGTCTGCATGCTTGTCTGCATCTAGTTGCTGCCACATGATTGGCTGATTAAATATTTGCATTAACAAGCTGGTATAAAGGTCTACCTAATAAAGTCACTGAGTGTATATTCACATTTTAACACATATAGACATATATATATATACAATGTACTACCGATATGTGAATAGGCATAATTCTTGAGACATTGTTCATAAATAAAGCATATTATTGAAAAGTCTTGCTAGTTGTTTTGTAATCTACATCGGTGCTTTTCGTGTCACATGACTTGATAATTGCAAAAAAAGATTTCCATTGCTTAATTATTCTTGAGGGGAATCACAATACAGAGCTTTGTTCTTTTGGTTTAATACCAGCCACTATAAACAGTGTTGACATTGTTCTATTCTGCAATTAGAAGACAAGCCCGAATGCTTTCAGATTTAAAGAATTAACTGGTGGAACAAAAGGATCAGAACGGCTGCATTTAAGAAAGGTTCCTGTGCAATTCCTTCTTTTTTCACACATTGTCCTAATTTATACTGACATTTGCAATAAGTAAAAAATGTTTTAAAGAGAACGTTTTTCCTAGTTTTTATTGCCAATACTAGTGTGATATTTGATGCTCATGAAAAAGAGACTTTATTAAGGTGGTTGAACAGGAATAGTCAGACCGTTCATTTTGTAAACACAGAAAAAAAAAAAAAAATAGGAAAAAAAAAAACGCACTGGCCTGTCTGGCATATCTTGTTCACCTGGTTGTTATTATCTTGACAATGAATTTTAATGAGTTCCAGGATGCCTCCGCCAACACACTCTGATGTTCGCTGTTGCTCCATTAGACTATCTGCCTCCCACTGAGGGCTTTAACATTTCAGTCATGGTGGATCAGTCATTGTGTCAGGGTATGTGGGGTGACCTGGATTTATGAACACATCTACCAAAGGCGAACAACAAAACCTTTGAACACGACAATGTTGAGAGATTCCACAATATTTTCAAGCTCCCTAGTAACTTTGTTAATGCGTGCCACCCAACACGCCACAGGTCATTTGGATACTGTGAGATATATTCGTGGCTTTGATTGTCACACTTTTGCATAGTGTGAGATCTAACGGCGAGATGGCATGGGAAAACTAAATGGTGCCACACGCGTGTCAGCAAGGCCTGCCACTGCATCTACGCACAGGGAAGAGCCCTGCCTCCCTGCTGAGCCTTCTCTCACTGTAATGGTGGTCATTTTTGCAAATGTGTCACACTGTGTCCTATGAAGACACGGATAAGTATTCCTGCCACTGCATCTACGCACAGGGAACAGCCCTGCCTCCCTGCTGAGCCTTCTCTCACTGTAATGGTGGTCATTTTTACAAATGTGTCACACTGTGTCCTATGAAGACACGGATAATTATTCCTGCCACTGCATCTACGCACAGGGAACAGCCCTGCCTCCCTGCTGAGCCTTCTCTCACTGTAATGGTGGTCATTTTTACAAATGTGTCACCCTGCGTCCTATGAAGACACAGATAAGTATTCCTGCCACGGCGTCACTCCAGAGCACTGGAGCCTTTCATTGTCTGAGTGCTGTGACAGGCTGGATCTCTGAGCTGTGCAGGCTCATGGGCATTTTTCACCCCGATTCCTCTGTTTCCCTGAGAACGCTCCACCAAGTTCAAACAAAGTGCCTGCACAGTCTCACAGACAAAAGATGAACATTCATTGGATGCTGTTGCTGCCCGTGCATAAATTTGCCTGTTTAACGGTGTAAGAAGTAACATTCTGAGCATCTGGGAGCACCATAAAATCTAGTTAAGTTAAGCAGTAGATATGTGTATTCAGTGTTTAATTTATTTTTATGCTGATAAAATCACAAACCATCTCACAGTTGTTATTTATGTCTGAAAGGGTAAATTACTTCAAAGCTGGTGGCTACAGCAACCTCAGAATAAAAAAAAAGAAGCACTTTTTGTGACATAACTGCGTGACTGCTTTTCTTGTCCCTCCATCTTATTTTTCACATTCTGTGTGTCACGTCCTTTAGGAGGAGTGTTTACAGGATGTTATCTGTCTCAGTGCCTGCCCCCTATCCCTCGGAGTGGGTCCTCTGGAATGCTTGGAGGGATGGAGGAGCTCCAAGGGGGAGTGCCACGGGAACACGCCTATATATATATACATCCCAACCCTGGGTGCTCACTGCTCAAAGGCACAGCTGGTCTCTGGTTGAAACTGGAGTGCACCCCTCTGTTGAACTTGAGGTAAGTCCTATTCACTTCTGAAAGTGTTTCCTTTCCCCTATTTATATGCTTTTTCTGGTCTATGCATGGCAGGTGACTAACACATGTTTTGGAACCCAGAAAAGCAGTTGATTTTTGATGATGTATTAAATAAAGAAGAGGCTTTGAAAGGGAACCCTGCATACATATTTGTGTGGTTTACACAATACAGGTGAAACGCAAGTGTATGTGTCTTGAGCATTCCTCAGTTTGGTTTATATCACTTTCTTACAGTCAGGTCCATAAATATTGGGACATCGACACAATTCTCCTCTTTTTGGCTCTATACACCACCACAATGGATTTGAAATGAAACGAACAAGATGTGCTTTAACTGCAGACTTTCAGCTTTAATTTGAGGGTATTCACATCCAAATCAGGTGAACGGTGTAGGAAATACAACATTTTGTATATGTGCCTCCCACTTTTTAAGGGACCAAATGTAATGGGACAATTGGCTGCTCAGCTGTTCCATGGCCAGGTGTGTGTTATTCCCTCATTATCTCATTTACAAGGAGCAGATAAAAGGTCTTGAGTTAATTTCAAGTGTGCTATTTGCATTTGGAATCTGTTGCTGTCAACTCTCAATATGAGATCCAAAGAACTGTCACTATCAGTGAAGCAAGCCATCATTAGGCTGAAAAATGAAAACAAACCCATCAGAGAGATAGCAAAAACATTAGGTGTGGCCAAATCAACTGTTTGGAACATTCTTAAAAAGAAAGAACGCACCGGTGAGCTCAGCAACACCAAAAGACCCGGAAGACCACGGAAAACAACTGTGGTGGATGACAGAAGAATTCTTTCCCTGGTGAAGAAAAGTCCATTCACAACAGTTGGCCAGATCAAGAACACTCTCCAGGAGGTAGGTGTATGTGTATCAAAGTCAACAATCAAGAGAAGACTTCACTAGAGTGAATACAGAGGGTTCACCACAATGTAAACCATTGGTGAGCCTCAAAAACAGGAAGACCAGAATAGAGTTTGCCAAACAACATCTAAAAAAGTACCAGAATGATGGGAAGAGAAGAGTATGGAGAAGGAAAGGAACTGCTCATGATCCAAAACATACCACCTCATCAGTGAAGCATGGTTTTGGTAGCGTCATGGCGTGGGCATGTATGGCTGCCAATGGAACTGGTTCCCTTGTATTTATTGATGATGTGACTGCTGACAAAAGCAGCAGGATGAATTCTGAAGTGTTTCAGGCAATATTATCTGCTCATATTCAGCCAAATGCTTCAGAACTCATTGCACGGCGCTTCACAGTGCAGATGGACAATGACCGGAAGCATACTGCGAAAGCAACCAAAGAGTTTTTTAAGGCAAAGAAATGGAATGTTATGCAATGGCCAAGTCAATCACCTGACCTGAATCCGATTGAACATGCATTTCACTTGCTGAAGACAAAAATGAAGGGAAAATGCCCTAAAAACAAGCAGGAACTGAAGACAGTTGCAGTAGAGGCCTGGCAGAGCATCACCAGGGATGAAACCCAGTGTATGGTGATATTTATGCGTTCCAGACTTCAGGCTATAATTGACTGTAAAGGATTTGCAACCAAGTATTAAAAAGTGAAAGTTTGATTTATGATTGTTAGTTTGTCCCATTACTTTTGGTCCCTTAAAAAGTGGGAGGTACATATACAAACTGTTGTAATTCCTACACTGTTCACCTGATTTGGATGTAAATACCCTCAAATTAAAGCTGAAAGTCTGCAGTTAAAGCACATCTTGTTCGTTTCATTTCAAATCCATTCTGGTGGTGTATAGAGCAAAAAAGATTTATGGACCTGACTGTATATGTTGAGCATTTTCAAGTAGATGGACAAAATATTTTCCATAGTGTTTTTTTTTTCTTTAAATTTTAAACCTGAAGTCTAAAGTTCCAAGCAACCTACATTTTTCCAAGTGAGGACTTGCAATAACAAAGCCAGAGTATTTTCTGGATAACACATGCTACTTTTGATGTCATTTTGGAATTAAATATATTTGTGCAATACATTAGCAGGACTTTCATATAACTATATACATACTGTAATTTAGAGTGACTCTAAAATCCTGCGTGAGTCCTGTTACTTGTCTCAGGGTGTGGCTCAACATGTGGCCATACAGCAGGAAGATTTCTACATTTTTCTTAATGTTTATTCAATAGCTGTTGTTAATGTAATTTTTAACTACTAATGTAACTTGTAACCAATTCTATCTTTTTGGATAGACTTAAATTCATGATGATCATTGCATCTGGCACAGGACAGTAATCCTTTAAATATATTTGTGCTCTTAAATTGATTTCAAAATTATTCTTCCATAATTTTTCACTGCAGGCACTCCTCAACATTAAGAAGTGAAAGTGTTGTACACCCTGTGCAAGTGGGCATCATGAACAGTCTGGAAAAATGGTTGCTGCAGAACAAGGACAAAATTGAGAAAGCGGTGGAGATAATGGGCCAAGGCTGTGAGGTTCTGGCAGTCAAGGTGGGCCAACTCTGCCCCATTCTAGAGGCCGTGTTTATGGCCTCTGCAGAGCTCCTCAATAATCCAGAGGGAAAGGAAGCTAAGTACCTGGCCGCACAGTTCGAGAAGGTGAACCAGAAATTGGAGAGCGTCCAGGATGAGGTTGACCGCATTACACTGGCGATGCAGCGCACCTCCCTGAACAAGCAGAACTTTGACCGTGAGGCACAGATGATCAGCCAGTATGAGAAGTTCCAGGACTTTGTCATTGCTAAGCCCGGATTCAAGGATAAGAAGAAGGACAAGTTTCTCAGCCACTTTGAGAACACAGCGGGAGACCTGAACCTGGATGCCCTGTACAATGCAGTCACTGGAGAAAACATCTCTGGGGACCCTATGCTGAAGACAGTGGTGGCTACAGAGCAGAGGAGCCGTCGAGCTGTGGAGGAGTTCTGTGCCCGACTGAAGAAGCTGTTTATTGTGGGAATCATAGCAGTCGTGGGCCATGCGGCCCTCAAGGATGGAAATATTGGGGAAGACATGGTGAAGAAGTGGCAGGGGCGAATGAAGGATGTGGAGATCCGTATGAAGGCAGCAGTGGATGACTGCACAGAGAACTTTGCCATCCAGGCAAAGGAGGATATAGAACACCTCCTCAAAAAAAAGCAAGGAAGTATTGAGCCAAACTTCACCCAGTCGCTCTTGGACTTCCTTGCTAAAAAGTATGATTGGGTTTCCTGGTCTCTCCGGGTCTTCAACCATAGTGGGTTTTTTTTCTCGAACTGGCTGGCTGGCAAGAAGTACCACGGCCGAGATGGTGGTGGCAAGTTCTTTGTCCTCCTGGAAAAGAACAACATCAGGGTGGCGATCTCTTTCAGTGTTGAGCCCAAGCCCATCAACAAGAGCCAGGTCCAAGAGCTGATAGAGGGGAAAAAGTATGAGAGAAACATGGAGTCTGTGGCCAAGACCCTCAATAATGACCTACCAAATTGTGTGGTGCATGCTGTCAGTCTATACAAGGATGTAGTGGAGTCCAACAACTTCCCAGAGGAGTGTTACTACTTCGGGAAACATAAAATTGCACACCTATGTGTTCACTCAGAATAGCCATTTGATGCAGGATCCATCAATCCAATACTTATAGAAATCAGTGCAGAAATCACAGTTTTTAGAAATGTCTGTCATTACACACTAAAAGTTCCCCAGAAAACATAGCTGATCTAGGGTGAGGAAATTTTTTTGACGGGATTTGACTGATTTTCAAACCTTTCTTTTTACTCTAAGTTTTTGTCCTGGATATTTGCTTCTTATCACTATACATATGAATAGAACAGATTTCAGAATTATTATTCTTTTTTTGCTGTTACAAGGGTGTGTGAACCTAAATGGTACTCTCATAAGCCAAAGAGAAAGTAAATGAATACTTGTTTTCGGTGTCTTTCAATGCTTCCAATGGAACTATGGGTGCTGGTATATCCATAATATAAATGACATTTAAATATTTAGATACTGTACATGAAATTGTCATGGCTCAAGCTGCTGGCTTCTCAGAAGACAACCCTGCACATTTAAATGTTGTAGAATAAAACATTGCATGGATAATGTGTCTTTATTAATTCAAACTGGTTTCATAAATCAATATATTTTTTACTTTGCATATGTTGTCAACAATAAAATCTCAATTTAAATATAGCCGAACTGATTGTCTTTTGTGGGAAATTTAACAACAGCATTTGTCTGATTTATGTATTATGCCTAAATTATTATCTTGTTTCTAGCACAACTAAGACAAGGTCACTTAAATTCATTCAGGATCTTTGAAAAATCTATAAAAGTATTTATTTCGTAATACAAACAATATGAGAATATTTTGAATTAAAATGTTAAGCTAAATAGCGTAATAAGCATGAAAAAATAAATAAAGATAAAGCTGGTCCAAAAAATAAAACAAACAAACAGAAATGTATAGCACAAATTCTCAAGACAACAAATCCTTAACTTAGCGAGAACTTACATAGCCTGACAGACAGCTTTTTAAACAATTCCACTCTCTGAAAGCGTTAAGTGGGTGTGACAGCTACTTCAACAAAAGCAGGCCATGTTAGTTTGGTTGTGTTTACAGTGCATTTAAGGTGAGTTTATAAGCCCATGTGGCTTTAATTACATTATTTATTCAATTATTCTGTTTCCTTAGCTACATTAAATTACAATCACTTAGCAGACGCTTTTAGAGCGATGTTACTGAAACGTTCCATTTCCTGATTATGAACGGGGCATTGGATCAAAAGCAAGCGGTCTGTCGTGAAAAGGCAGCCCAGTGACATTAGCTGCTTTACCCCAGGACTTATTGGCGATTCATTTGGTTCCATTGCTTTGTGATTAACAATAATGGCCGAATCGATCATCAAGGGGCGGGCAAAGACAATGCTTCTCGCAATGTCAGCGTCAAATAACACATACATTAATCGGAATAAAGTTTCTTTCAGGAAGTTGTCTGAAGTGTCCTTTTTTCTTTCTGGACAAGAGGATGTTACAGGAAAATGGATGGCCTCGTCCTCAAAGTGTATCAAATAGCAACAGCTGGACTATAAATATATGCATCCGTATTGATGACTTACACTTACATTTAACCTATGAAAGTCCAAAATGTACTATCTTTTAATTTCTACTATTGTGAACAAGGGCGGCATGGATGGTGCAGTGGGTAGCACTGCCGCCTCACAGCAAGGAGGTCCTGAGTTCAAATCCCTGTCGGCTGGGGCCCCTCTGTGTGGAGTTTGCATATTCCCCCCGTCTCTGCGTGGGTTTCCTCCGGGTACTCCGTTTTCCTCCCACAGTCCAAAGACATGCAGGTTAGACTAATTGGAGAGTCTAAATTGCCCATAGGTGTGAGTGAATTGTGTGTGCCCTGCTATGGACTGGCGACCTGTCCAGGGTGTATGCCTGCCTTTCGCCCAATGTATGCTGGGATAGGCTCCAGCCCCCCTGCGACCCTGTTCAGGATAAGCGGGTTAAGATAATAGATGGATGGATGGATTGCGAACAAGGAACTTGTTACTTGGTTGATGTAGATTTGTAAGGAACACAATACACACAGAGGCCAACAAAAATGCTGTCTTACTCCTTTCTCATTCTCCAAAAGTTTTTTCGTCAAAGGTTAGCTTTGATCTTGCAAAACCAAAAGCCCAAGGTTGTAACCAGCACACAATATTCCTGTTCAGTACATGTTTAAATATTCAGTTGATTTTGACACAACCAATGAGTTAGTTTCTGAACCTGTATGTCTCTGATGAATTTATTATGATATCTCCTCCCCATGATGGCATGCTTTACTGGCAAAACACTTCTTTGATCCTCATGTTAAAAGACAAAAACAAATAACAACAAACTCTAAATGCCACATCTAGAATCAACCTAGACTTTTTGGTAGCTTTCTTGTGCATGAAATAATGATGCAGCAAAGCACAACTTGGCAAGAAACAACTGAGCAGCAAAGTAACAATTTACTTTAAAGTAAAAAAAAAAGAAGACATTAATAATACCAGGCCCCTGCCCATGCATATTTTCAATAACTAATCAGAACCTATGCACTTTGGGACACCTGGCACCTCCCCCTCGCCACACCTGCACTTCTCTGTCACGACTGCTATCTGTTCTGGCCCCACAGTGGTGGAATGACCTTCCTGTGGATGTCAGAACAGCAGTCTCTGACCACTTTCAAGCTCCAGATCTGTTCAGGCTGCACCTTTCCCTCCCTATCTATCTGATTAACAATAATGGCCGAACCGATCATCAAGAGGCGGGCAAAGACAATGCTTCTCGCAATTTCTGCGTCAAATAAATTCCCCTTCATGAATTGGAATAAAGTTGTTTCTTTCAGGAAGTTATCTGAAGTGTCCTTTTTTCTTTGTGGACAAGAGGATGTTACAGGAAAACGGATGGCCTCACCCTCAAAGTGTATCAAATAGCAACAGCTGGACTATAAATATATGCACCCGTATTGATGACTTACACTTACATTTAACCTATGAAAGTACAAAATGTACTATCATTTAATTTCTACTATTGTGAACAAGGAACTTGTTACTTGGTTGATGTAGATTTGTAATGAACACAATTCACACAGAGGCCAACAAAAATGCTGTCGGTTTTCTCCTTTCTCATTTTCCAAAGGTTAGCTTTGATCTTGCGAAACCAGAAGTCCAAGGTTGTAACCAGCACGCAATATTCCTGTTCAGTACTTGTTAAAATGTTCAGTTGATTTTGACACAACCAATGAGTTAGTTGCTGAACCTGTATGTCTCTGATGAATTTATTATGATATCTCCTCCCCATGATGGCATTCTTTACTGGCAGAACTCTTCCTTGATCCTCATGTTAAAAGACAAAAACAAAAAACACACTCTAAATGCCAAATCTAGAATTAACCTAGACTTTTTGGTAGCTTTCTTGTGCATGAAATAATGATGCAGCAAAGCACAACTTGGCAAGAAACAACTGAGCAGCAAAGTAACAATTTACTTTAAAGTAAAAAAAAAAGAAGACATTAATAATACCAGGCCCCTGCCCATGCATATTTTCAATAACTAATCAGAACCTATGCACTTTGGGACACCTGGCACCTCCCCCTCGCCACACCTGCACTTCTCTGTCACGACTGCTATCTGTTCTGGCCCCACAGTGGTGGAATGACCTTCCTGTGGATGTCAGAACAGCAGTCTCTGACCACTTTCAAGCTCCAGATCTGTTCAGGCTGCACCTTTCCCTCCCTATCTATCTGATTAACAATAATGGCCGAACCGATCATCAAGAGGCGGGCAAAGACAATGCTTCTCGCAATTTCTGCGTCAAATAAATTCCCCTTCATGAATTGGAATAAAGTTGTTTCTTTCAGGAAGTTATCTGAAGTGTCCTTTTTTCTTTGTGGACAAGAGGATGTTACAGGAAAACGGATGGCCTCACCCTCAAAGTGTATCAAATAGCAACAGCTGGACTATAAATATATGCACCCGTATTGATGACTTACACTTACATTTAACCTATGAAAGTACAAAATGTACTATCATTTAATTTCTACTATTGTGAACAAGGAACTTGTTACTTGGTTGATGTAGATTTGTAATGAACACAATTCACACAGAGGCCAACAAAAATGCTGTCGGTTTTCTCCTTTCTCATTTTCCAAAGGTTAGCTTTGATCTTGCGAAACCAGAAGTCCAAGGTTGTAACCAGCACGCAATATTCCTGTTCAGTACTTGTTAAAATGTTCAGTTGATTTTGACACAACCAATGAGTTAGTTGCTGAACTTGTATGTCTCTGATGAATTTATTATGATATCTCCTCCCCATGATGGCATTCTTTACTGGCAAAACTCTTCCTTGATCCTCATGTTAAAAGACAAAAACAAAAAACACACTCTAAATGCCAAATCTAGAATTAACCTAGACTTTTTGGTAGCTTTATTGTGCATGAAATAATGGTGCAGCAATGCACAACTTGCCAAGAAACAACTGAGCAGCAAAGTAACAATTTACTTGAACCTCCTAAGACCTGGCGTACACATGCGTGGACTCCACATTTTGGGCTGTACAACCATAATACTTAATTCTTAAGACCTAGAGTCCACATATGTGGACATCATTTTTCTCAAAAACTACATCATGTCAAAAGATGATGCTTAGTTTTTATACTTATCAGGTCCCAATAAGCCCAAATAGCAAAGAGAAATTAAAAATGCATACCAAAAAAGAGTGCGGGTCTTAGGAGGTTAAATAAAAAAAAAAAAGAAGACATTAATAATACCAGGCCCCTGCCCATGCATATTTTCAATAACTAATCAGAACCTATGCACCAGCCAGACCCCTCCATTTCGCTACTTTGGGACACCTGGCACCTCCCCCTTGCCACACCTGCACTTCTCTGTCACAACTGCTGTCTGTTCTGGCCCCACAGTGGTGGAATGACCTTCCTGGGGATGTCAGAACAGCAGTCTCTGACCACTTTCAAGCTCCAGATCTGTTCAGGCTGCACCTTTCCCGCCCTATCTTACTACCATGATTAGCTTTGTGTATGCCATAGATTATACTGGCACTAGTAGTTTATATATAAATATATATTATGGTAGGACTCGGAACTGTACTTCCTCTAGGGTCCTCATCGCACTTGTCCCTGTGTTCGATTTGCACTTTGTTGTATGTTGTGACTGGATAAGACCATCTGCAAAATGCCTGTAATCTAATGTAATAACCTTTAAAAATGAAATTCTATTCATTTTTCCTGCAAGTCTTTAAAGCACATATTCAACATTCTTACATTGTTGATGAATTACTCATATAGCAGACATGCTTTTCTTTGGGAGAATTGTTAACATTATTTCCTCCTCTGCAGTATATCAGTGTATCTGCCCAGGTTCATTGCTAGAAACTGGGAGTTTGAGCAACTGCAGACAGCCAACGCCCTAATAGTACCAGGCCTGTGTTACTGTAAGTAAATAGTTGGGCCTCAGTAATGTTCATGGCTTCCTAGTGTGATCTCATAGCTTTTTTTGCTGTTCACAATAGAAATTAGACCTGAAGGAACTTTTGCCATTGCAGCACCCATCGTGAAGCTGGCCCTGGACAATGTGGAGAGCAAGGAGGCAGCATTCATGAAGGAGCAGTTCCAGAAGGTACGAGACCGCCTGGAGGCAGTCTTGGAGGAAGTCAAGCGCATCAACCAGGAGATCCAGAAGAGTGTATCTGATGCCACGTACTTCTCTGTGGAGGAGAATCTAACGAATCAGTTTCGCAAATACATGGACATCCTCAACGCCAAACCCAAGTTCCGAGAGGTCAAGAAGAAGCTCTTCCTGGAACACTTTGCCAAGACTGGCGGTGATAAGAACCTGGACACCCTATACAAGGCTGTGACGGGAGACAACTTCTGTGGTGAGTCAGTGCTGGACATCACTTAGAACTATGAAGAGAATAGCCGTTGGCCGATGGAGGACTTCTGTGCACGGATGAAGAACCATGGGTCTCATTGCACTAATGGGACACGCAGCCCTGTTGGAAGGAGGGGATGAGGAGGACTTGCTTAAGGAGTGGGGGGAGAAGATGAAGGCTGTCCAGTGTAAGATGCATGCTGTCATTGAGGACTGCATCAACAGCTTCCCCAAGCAGGCCAAAATAGATGCACACCGGGTTGTGAGGGACCAGGGGAGCCAGACCCAGCAACAGCTAGCAGATGCCATAGTGGAGACCCTAAAGAAGAAGTATGACTGGGTCCGGTGGTCTGTCAGAGTGTTTAGCAGCCCCTCTGGCTTGTTCAGAAGCAGAGGGGATTGGTGTCATACAGCGCCTCACCTGAACCTCTAGACATGGGCGACATGGCTCAGACAGTAAGAGCAGTCGTCTGGCAGTCGGAGGGTTGCCGGTTCGATCCCTGGGCTGTATCGATGTGTCCCTGAGCAAGACACCTAACCCCCAAATGCTCCTGACAAGCTGGTCGGGGCCTTGCATGGAAGCCAATCACCGTCGGTGTGTGAGTGTGTGTATGAATGGGTGAATGGAGAAGCATCAATTGTACAGCGCTTTGGATAAAGGTGCTATATAAATGCCTGCCATTTACCATTTAGACAAAGCCCGGATCCAACGTCTCATCCAGGGGATGAAGAAGCTTAACGTGGTGGCTGTGGCAGAGATGCTGTCTGACCAGATACCTGTTTGTGTTGTCCATACAGTAAAGGCCTCCAAAGATCTAGCTTACTCCTGGAGCTTCTCTGATGAACTGCATTACTGGGACTGCCACAAGAACCTGTATGTGTGTGTTCACTCAGCCTGAGACTGGGTCTCAGGAGAAGGACCATGGCCGGAACATTAAACATTCTATGGTAGCCCGTACACTGGTTGAGAAATTAGGCTTTGAAAGAGATATAATTCAATATGTTACAATATTTATATAAATAATAGTTTGTGCTCTATATATAATCTATACACTACTACCGGAGATCTAGGGCTTATTGGAGGAGAGGTTTTCCCTCACTGATAGCGACTGGTTGCTCGATATTGTGAGATATCATTTGGAGGAACTGATTCAGAGGTGAGCTAAAGAACTAGTAGGAAAATGTAACCTGCTATACACCTTGCAATCGTTAACACTGGGGTTGTACTTGTGGCAAGTAACTGGGGTTTAGCTTGTACCTGTGGCAAGTAACTCACTGTCTCTTTGTCAAGCCAATGATGCTTTTTACATTTTAATTTAGTTTCTAAATTTGGCAAGAGGGAACATTGACTTTACTTGCACCAAATTGTATCCTCAACAGTATAAAGGTTGGAACTTGATGAAGGTCTGATGAAGTAGTGGCACTATATATGGTGTTTTTTCTTCTCTAGGGCATAAACGTTCCTTGTAATAACATCAATAGAATGAGACAAGATTCATTTTAATAGCCGGTGCTTCATCACTACAATGAAATTCATTTGATTGTTCAGTGTAATTGCACTCGTGTTCCAAATTCAAATTTACAAAGGCTATTTACTTTCAATACTTAAACTTTGACTTTCTACATAATGGGAAGTCATAATGGCAATTGCATTGTTATTTTGTCCATTTCCTCAAAGCTAGACCTGGACCAATTCCATGGAATTTGCTAGAAACAACCCCCGCAAATGCAGAGCAGATTCACTGAGAACAAGTGCGGGCATGTTCAGACAAGTTGAGCACAGTGGTAGCTGAGATACTGGTATGTTTATAAATGTTTTCCACAGATCCACAGTTCTGAACCTGTGGTGTCCTACAGCAGAAGACACAAAATCACTGGCCAATGCCATATACCAATCAGTGTCGCATGGGACATTATCTGGCAGAATTCTCATTGCTTGACCTGGTGTTACAGTTTTCTTTGAACTGGCTGCACTGGTGTGATGATTTCCATGTGACAGTAATTCCAAATCAGATTTACGTGTGTTAGTCAATGCATTTTACACATTTATATTGTATATATGGTATTCTGAAGAACCCAGATCTGATGTCTGGTGCAAGGTTACAAGCTGGTTCTGCATGTTGTAGTGTCAATATTGTGTCCGGGTATGAAAATAACATACATGAAAAGCTCTTTGCTTTGCTACCCTGTTTTATTTCTTTAATTATTTCTTTGTAAAATGAAAAAGGGCTGTTTACAAATTACTTTTCATTTGGTTTTGTTAGTTAAGTTTTTCTTTGATTTTATACTGTGATTTTGTCATTGTTTCAAGTTTAAAATAGCTGAAATGAGATTGTGATACAAGTTTTGAAATAGTGAAACACAAACAATCTATAATAGATACTGCCACGAATACTTATTCTTACTAATACAACTGTTTCAATAAATAAATAGTAAATTGGGGTTTATTATCAGTTATTTTCTCTTCATTGATGTTGTTTATTCTTGCATATGTTTGAGTTGAAAATAAAAAATAATAAGGCTGATTGCATGTAAAAAAATTTAGAATGCGGGGACGGCATTGGCTCAGGAGGTAAGAGCAGTCGTCTGGCAGTCGGAGGGTTGCCGGTTCAGTCCTGGCTGTGTCAAAGTGTCCCTGAGCAAAACCTAACCCCCAAATGCTCCTGACGAGCTGGTCGGCACCTTGCATGGCAGCCTATCGCCAGTGGTATGTGAGTGTGTGTGAATGGGTGAATGAGAAGCATGAATTGTACATCGCTTTGAATAAAGGCACTATATAAATTCCAACCATTTACCATTTAGAATGCATTATACAGCTAAAAAAAGCTCTGGTATGAATTTCTGAAGAAGCATTTATGGTAATAATTTATTTATTATACCTTGATCTGACATTTCACAGCTGCAGACTGTGAGTGTGTCCTAATGATTTTACTCAGCTCAAGTACAGGAGTGAAGCAGAGTAGTTTATAGAGCTGTAAGAAAATCAATGCTAAGGTAAATGGCTTGAACAAAAACCTGTACGCAGATTGGCCCTCCAGGACTGGAGTTGTGCACCCCTGAAGCACAGTGATCAATGTTTGCCTGGTTATTAAATGGCATAAGTCGAGTGAATCTTAGTCTAATTCAACTTTTTTCCCTTTGCCATAGGTTCCTATCATTTTCAGAGGCCCATAAAACTACATTTGCACCCCAACACTGTTGCAATGGCTGAGATCCTGGAAGACCGTGACAAGCTGAAGAAGGGCCTGGTCAAGGTGCTGCAGTGCGTGGCCACCATCTCCTCAGCTGCCACTGTGGTCAACCCAATATTTGGGGTAGCTGGCTCCTTGATCCGGGTGGTTCTGCATCATGTAGACGACGAGGACATCAAGACACTCAAGCGGGAGTTTGGCAGTGTAAACCGGGCCCTGGATGAGATCTCCCAGCAGAACCGCAATGCCCTGCTGCAGATCAAGAAGGAGACCCTGGACAGCCAGTACTGCCACGTGGAGGAGAACCTGCGCCACCAGTTCCGCAAGTTCATGGAAATTGTGGAGGCCCGGCCCGATAACCGGAACAGCAAGATTGAGGCCTTTAAGGAGAGCTATGCCGATGACCTGGGCGACCAGAATCTGTACACTCTCTATGAGGGTGTGATGGGAAAAGCCAAGCTCTTCAGCAAGCCCGTTCTGGAGGTGTACATGAAGCACTCACAAGGTGATCGCCGGGTAATGGAACGCCTGTGCACCCGCCTCACGTATCTCTTCTGCATCGGCCTCATCGCCCTGATGGGCTACAGTGCCCTGATCGAAGATGATGAAGAAGGCATCAGTGAAGATTGGGCAGCCAAGATGGAAGACGTGCAGGAGAGGATGGAAGAAGTACTCAGAAGGTGCAAGTGATTCCTCGGAACCTCCCCATCGCAAATAACCCTGCCTGCATTCTCCAACCACTTCCCCAACTTTGTCTTTCTCTGGTGATTCTGACACCATTTAAATTTCTTAGAATTGAAATTCACAGCTATTCTTTGGAAATTGTATAATGGTATGTTTGGCATGATTGGAATTATTTTTTTCTATTATTGTCTTAAGGCAAATCTTATTACAGCTTGACAAACTATGTTGAAATATGCAGATGCTACTATCAAAAGTAATTCCCACCAATACAAGAAAACCCACTATGTTCACTTCTATTATGTGGAAGCAGTAATATGGAATGTTGGCTTTTTCACTGAACTGAAGTTCCAAATAACTGCCAACCATACAACAAGACAGGCCAGTGAACATATAATGTTGTTCTTTCAACATTATAAACAACACTTGCCAGTAGACCAGCACTAGACCATAGTTTGCCACGTAAAAAAAAAAATTCCATACCAAAAATAAGCCACACAAAATTGGATAAAGACAAGCCAAAGCTGGTGACGGGTGGGGGTGGGGGGTTGGGGTTTGGGGGACAATGATGCAAGTACCATAACCTCACATACAACATGCAATTATTTTGTACACTACACCTTAATATATCCTCAACACTACAATTCTACATATTGCCATCTAGTTTGTCATGCATTGTTTGCCCAATTGAAACTTTACTCATATGAACTGACATGTAACCAGACTATTTTATATTTTATTTAGGTTTCAATCAAGACCAAGTGATCACTACATATTTTTTTAATAGTATTCACAGCACAGATATACAACTAGAATGATGCAGTAAAATTAGAACAGGTGGAATCTCTTTCAAAATGGGAAACACTAACATATATTTACCTGTGAATAAGACAAGGTAGCTGATTGTTCTCTGTCTCAAACACTAACTATCATGTACTACTCACTGAACTGAACGACCACTGTCAGTAATCTTACTTTCCCCTGCAAGATGAGGACTTCTGTCATAGCTACTTATCACACATAAATGCATACACATAGGTCATACAGAAAAATATATATGCATGCACCCTGTGTAACTCCCTCTTACACTTTCAGAAGAAAGCATTCCATAGAGGAACCCTATTTAGTTATGTTTTTTGGCAAAATAGTTCTATCTGGGAGCTGTACACTTCTCACGCCTACTGTAGAGGGTTCCATAAAGGCCACTTTTTTCTGACAGTGTATGCCTGATTAAAAATGCCAATAGTGCCTATTCACAAGTTGTTTTACTTATATTTTCCGAGTACCTCTGTATGGCTGATTGAGTTTGCCCTAGGACCACAATGTTTCTGTTTCGTTTTGTTGCAACATGACACAATCTGAATGCTGTTCATTTGGTTTTTGATGCCACCTCATTATCTTTAAAATGCCAGGCATCTTTGATGTGTACTGTTTGTGATCCATATAGGAAGTCTGGCGATGTATTGTCCTGACTCTTTACTATATATTATGCTAAGTAGACTCTAAGAACCTCTGTAATGTATGGTGTACATACAGATGAAACTGCACTTTGAAAAGAAACTGGCATTGGCTTTTAAGTACATCTACATGTATGCTCTGAATATGACTTCTCCCATGTTCCTCTGTCCTCTTATTGATTTTTCTTATGTTTTATATCTAATAATAATTAAATGCAGAGCTATCAATAAAGATTTATGACAAATTCGTTTCTTGTAATGTTTTTACTAGCTTTCAATTTTCTAAACATAAATTATAATTTCATAACCATTACGAACATTTGTGAGTAATCACCCTTACCAATAATGACTTGGCACTGCACAGCAACACCATCTCTCACGTCATGTAAAAGTAGATTGCTCAAGCAGTTCCCTATGTAGTATATAGTCTGCAGTTCTCCTGACATAAACTCACCTGCTATTTCAGGAAAATAAAGTTGTTCTTTTGGAGAACATTGTATATATATGAAATGAAACAAAAAAATATAAATATATTTGCCAGTGCTTCCAGCTCCAAGTTATATGTTTTTCTACCACTAGAAGTCAGCAAAGAGGAAGATGGAAGACGTGCAGGAGAGGATGGAAGAAGTACTCAGAAGGTGCAAGTGATTCCTCGGAACCTCCCCATCGCAAATAACCCTGCCTGCATTCTCCAACCACTTCCCCAACTTTGTCTTTTTCTGGTGATACTGACACCATTTAAATTTCTTAGAATTGAAGTTCACAGCTATTCTTTGGAAATTGTATAATGGTATGTTTGGCATGATTGGAATTATTTTTGATGCAAGTACCATAACCTCACATCCAACATGCAATTATTTTGTACACTACACCTTAATATATCCTTGACACAACAATTCTACATATTGCCATCTAGTTTGTCATGCATTGTTTGCCCAATTGAAACTTTACTCATACACAAGTGATCACTACATTTAAAAGAAAATAGTATTTACAGCACAGGTATACAACTAGAACGATGCAGTAAAATTAGAACAGGTGGAATCTCTTTCAAAATGGTAAACACTAACATATTGTTACCTGTGAATAAGACAAGGTAGCTGATTGTTCTCTGTCTCAAACACTAACCATCATGTACGGTAACTACTACGACCACTGTCAGTAATCTTAATTTCCCCTGCAAGATGAGGATTTCTGTCATAGCTACTTATCACACATAAATGCATACACACAGGTCATACAGAAAAATATATATGCATGCACCCTGTGTAACTCCCTCTTACACTTTCAGAAGAAAGCATTCCATAGAGGAACCCTATTTAGTGCAAGTTATGTTTTTTGGCAAAATGGTTCTATCTGGGAGCTGTACACTTCTCACGCCTACTGTAGAGGGTTCCATAAAGACCACTTTTTTCTGAC
>NC_083760.1:75212589-75217589 GCF_963514075.1 Conger conger
ATATACGTATATATGTGTGTGTGTATATATATATGTATATATGTGTATATATATGTATATGTGTATATGTATATATGTATATATGTGTTTATATATATATGTATATATGTGTATATATATGTATATATGTGTATATATATGTATATATGTGTGTATATATATATATGTATATATGTGTATATATATATGTATATATGTGTATATATATGTATATATGTGTATATATATATATGTGTGTATATACATATATGTATATGTGTGTATATATATATGTATATGTGTGTATATATATACGTATATGTGTGTATATATATACGTATATGTGTGTATATATATACGTATATATGTGTGTATATATATGCGTATATATGTGTGTATATATATGCGTATATGTGTGTATATATATGCGTATATATGTGTGTATATATATACGTATGTGTGTGTGTGTATATATATATGTATATTTGTGTATATATGTGTATATGTATATATGTATATATGTGTATATATATGTATATATGTGTATATATATATGTATATATGTGTATATGTATATATGTATATATGTGTATATGTATATATGTGTTTATATATATATACACGTATATATGTGTGTATATATATACGTATATATGTGTGTATATATATGTATATATGTGTATATATATGTATATATGTGTATATATATAAATGTATATATGTGTGTGTATATATATACGTATATGTGTGTATATATATACGTATATGTGTGTATATATGTATATATGTGTGTGTGTATATATATATACGTATATATGTGTATATATATGTGTATATATGTGTATATATATATGTGTATATGTGTATATATATATGTATATATGTGTATATATGTATATATGTGTATATATATGTATATGTGTGTGTATATATATATATGTATATATGTGTATACATATGTATGTATATATGTGTATACATATGTATATATGTATATATGTTTATATGTATATATGTATATATGTGTGTATATATATGTATATATGTGTATATGTGTATATGTGTATATATATGTATATATATATGTATGTATATATGTGTATATATATGTATATAGGTGTATAGGTATATGTATATGTGTGTATATATATACGTATATGTGTGTATATATATATATATGTGTGTGTATATATATACGTATATCTGTGTATATATATACGTATATTTGTGTATATATATACGTATATATGTGTGTGTATATATATGTATATTTGTGTATATATGTGTATATGTATATATGTGTATATATATATATGTATATATATATGTATATATGTGTATATGTATATATGTATATATGTGTATATGTATATATGTATATATGTGTTTATATATATATGTATATATGTGTATATATATGTATATATGTGTATATATATGTATATATGTATATATATATGTATATATGTGTGTATATATATGCATATATGTGTATATATATATGTATATATGTGTATATATATGTATATATGCGTGTATATATATATATGTATATATGTGTATATATTACATTACATTACATTATTGGCATTTGGCAGACGCTCTTATCCAGAGCGACGTACAACAAAGTGCATACCCATAACCAGGGATAAGTTCGCTGAAAGACCCTAGAGGTAAGTACAATTTCAACTGCTACCTGTACAACAAAGATAAGGACAAGGGCCATTTTTTTTTTTTTTTTTTTTTTTTTTTTTTGAACAAACAAACAAACAGAGCAAAAGTCACCAAAGTTAACTATCCAAACACTGCTTACCTAGCCAACTAAAATACTGATACACAAGTCACAGAGACAACAATTAAGGTTCACAGGGAGGTAGGGAGGGATGGGGAGAGGTGCTGTTTGAAGAGGTGTGTCTTCAGCTTGCGCTTGAAGGTGGGGAGGGATTCTATAGTTCTGACCTCAACGGGGAGTTCGTTCCACCACCGTGGAGCCAGAACAGACAGTAGTCGTGAGCGTGAGGTGGAGGTTCTGAGAGGGGGAGGTGCCAAGCGGCCTGTGGAGGCTGAACGAAGAGGTCTGGCAGGGGTGTAGGGTCTGATGATTTTTTGTAGATAAGCTGGGGAAGACCCTTTAACTGCTTGGAAGGCTAGCACCAATGTTTTGAATTTGATGCGAGCCATGACAGGCAGCCAGTGGAGGGAAGTAAGCAGGGGGGTGACGTGTGAGTATTTGGGAAGGTTGAAGACCAGACGAGCTGCTGCATTCTGGATGAGTTGGAGGGGTCTGATGGCAGACGCTGGGAGGCCAGCCAAGAGGGAATTGCAGTAGTCCAGGCGGGACAGAACCATCGCTTGGACCAGGAGCTGGGTCGAGTAGGGGGTGAGAAAGGGGCGGATTCTCCGTATGTTGTATAGGAAGAACCTGCAAGACCGGGTCACCGCCGCAATGTTCTCGGAAAGGGACAGTCTGCTGTCCATCACCACGCCGAGGTTCCTTGCACTGGGTGACGGCGTGAGTGTGGTATCCCCGAGGGAAATGGAGAGATCCAGATGGGGAGAGGTATTAGCAGGGATGAATATCATTTCAGTTTTACCTGGGTTGAGCTTTAGATGGTGGTTGTCCATCCAGCTCTGGATGTCCCTCAGGCAAGCAGAGATACGGGCTGAAACCTGCGTATCAGACGGCGGGAACGAGACGAAGAGTTGGGTATCGTCCGCATAGCAGTGGTAGGATAGCCCATGTGCAGTGATCACAGGGCCAAGGGAGCGAGTGTAGAGAGAAAAAAGAAGCGGGCCAAGGACTGAGCCCTGGGGAACTCCTGTGGCGAGGGGCCGAGGTGTCGATACCGAACCAGCCCAGGCAACCTGGAAGGAGCGACCAGAGAGGTAGGACTCAATCCAGTCCAGGGCTGTGCCACAGATGCCCGTTGCTGACAGGGCAGACAGGAGGATGGAGTGATCCACAGTGTCGAAGGCAGCAGAGAGATCTAGAAGAATGAGGACAGAGGAGAGGGAGGCTGCTCGTGCGGCATGAAGTGACTCACTGACGGAGAGGAGCGCAGTCTCTGTCGAGTGGCCCGATCTGAAGCCAGACTGATGGGGGTCTAGCAGGTTGTTGTTAGAAAAGAAGGAAGAAAGTTGAGTAGAAGCGGCTCGTTCTATAGTTTTAGAAAGGAAAGGAAGAAGGGATACCGGGCGGTAGTTCTGGATGATGGAGGGATCCAGGGTAGGCTTTTTTAGCAGCGGAGTGATGTGGGCCCTCTTGGAGGATGCCGGAAAACAGCCGGAAGACAGGGAGGAGTTGACAAGGGAGGTGACAAATGGGAGAATGTCAGGTGTGATAGTTTGGAGAAGAGAAGAGGGGATAGGGTCAAGGGCACAGGTTGTAGGGCGGTGGCAGAGCAGGAGTTGAGAAACATCAGAGTCTGTAAGGGGGGAGAAAGTGGAAAAGGAAGGGATGGGCCTAGAGGGGGGGAAGGGCACAGTGAGGGGGGCGGTGGTTGTAAAGGATCTGCGGATGACTGCGACCTTCTCATCGAAGAAATCAGCAAAGTCATCAGCAGCGAAGGAGGACTGAGGAGGAGGAGGCGGTGCGTTGAGGAGAGAGGAGAAAATGGAGAAAAGTTTCCGGGGGTTAGAAGCAGAGTTCTGAATTTGCGTTTGATAGTATTTTGCTTTGGCGGCAGTGACATCGGAAGAGAATGCCGCCAGGAGAGACTGGTAAGTCATGAGGTCGGAAGCGTCTCTGGATTTCCCCCACTTCCTCTCCGCTGCGCGGAGGCTGGCCCTGGAGGTACGGAGGGTGTCAGATATCCAAGGACTGGGAGGGGATGTGCGAGGTGGCTTTGAGACAGGGGGACAGAGAGAGTCAAAGGCGGAGGAGAGAGATGAAAGGAGGGTGGCAGATGCAGAGTCAGCGGGGAGTTTGGAGAAGGATTCGAGAGGGGGGAGTGAGGCGGTGACGGTGCTGGCAAAGGAAGAGGGTGAGAGGGAGCGGAGGTTACGGCGGGCTGAGGAAGTGTGGGAGGGAGGAGGGAGAGGAGGATGGGGAGGAAGAGGGAGGGAGAATGAGATGAAGTGGTGATCAGATGTATGCAGAGGGGTAACCGTGAAATTGGAGCATGAGCAGTTCCTTACAAAGACAAGGTCTAGGACATTGCCCGCCTTGTGGGTTGGAGGAGAGTGTTGCAGGGAGAGGCCGAAGGAGTGGATTAGCGGTAGGAAGGCAGCAGACTGGGAGGCTTCTAGGTGGATGTTGAAGTCTCCAAGGAGAATCAGTGGGGTGCCATCCTCAGGGAAGGAGCTGAGAAGGGTGTCTAGCTCATCAAGGAAGTTTCCCAGGGGCCCTGGAGGACGGTAGATAACTGCAATGAAAAGGTTAGTAGGGTAGGATACTGCAACAGAATGGAATTCAAAAGTGGATATGGACAGGTCAGAGAGGGGGAGAACAGAGAATTTCCACGAGGGGGAAATTAAAAGACCAGTACCACCGCCACGGCCGGAAGGCCGGGGAGTGTGCGAGAAGGAGAAGGAGGATGAGAGGGCAGCGGGAGTGGCGGTGTTGTCAGGTGTGATCCAGGTCTCAGTTAGGGCAAGGAATTGTAGGGACTGGAGGGAGGCATACGCAGGGATGAAGTCAGCCTTCCGAGTGGCAGACTGGCAGTTCCATAGTCCCCCTGTGACAGCAAAGTCCTCACAGGGGGTCAGCGGGGGATAGCTGAGGTTTGAGGGGTTCCGACGCCGTGGAGGCCCACGTCGCAGGGGGGGTCTTCGAGGGAGAGAGCAGACTGGGATGGGGTGAAACATAACATCACAAACTGGGACGGAGCGTCGCTCTGACACGCCTATTTAAATGGCCTACAATTGCTCACAAGCAATACCAAATCAAAGCTAATCTACTGATAAATTCCACAGCTATTTAAGTTACTTAAGACAAATGTTCAATCACTCTACAGGTATGCAACCAGTAGAAGTGATTAACAGGTAATAGACAAACAACCTGGCTCAAGCCCTAACCCTTG